>NC_048539.1:10557530-10600706 GCF_902806685.2 Maniola hyperantus | reverse complement strand
AATTAGTCTTGGCTGTCCTATTTAATGTAAAATACTCTGAATGCCTTTGAGGTAGATTGGCAGGATTATTTGGTTCGACTAAATTCCTTATTTTAATTCGACTTCTCGGAGCGCGGATAGTGGCAAATCCGTCATGGATTGGAGATCCGTAGAAAGTATTTGGTGATGTTGTGACTGCCATGATAAATATCCTATTTACATCATAATATAATCACTATCGTTCATTCCTTATTTTTATAAATCAGTCACTATTTCTAAATCCATTTAGATGTGCACGGTTATGCATACCTATCTATAAAATTTCAATTAACACTTGGTACTTTCTACTGAGATTTATTTTAATAACTAGCTTATGCTCGCGACTTCGTCCGCGTGGACTACAAAATTTCAAAACCCTATTTCACCCCGTTAGGAGTTGAATTTTCAAAAATCCTTTCTTAGCGGATGCCTACGTCATAATAGCTATCTGCATGCCAAATTTCAGCCCGATCCGTCCAGTAGTTTGAGCTGTGCGTTGATAGATCAGTCAGTCAGTCAGTCAGTCAGTCATTCAGTCAGTCAGTCAGTCAGTCACCTTTTCCTTTTATATATATAGATTTATATAATAACGTGGAAAACAATGCTTTCTAGTAACATTCAAAATAATAAATACTGAAAATGTTATTCTGCCTGTTGTTAATAATGTATTCTTATTTTACATTTTATTGCGTAGCCTCACGAAACTTCTTAGAGTTTAATTTGTTAATTACGAGGTAAAGATTACCTATACTGCACTGCCCTATTTCTTCCTAAGAATAATATTATGCTACAAGTACGGTTTAGAGCTTAGGGCATACTATTATGTTCTATAGCGTAGTCTATTGAAAACCTACACACACTTGACCTGTATCACAGACACTGGGTTGCTTAAAGAAAATTATTTTTAGTTGGTGCGTCAAAAAGATCAATAAAAACCCCGCACTGCTCAATTTGAAGCACTTGTACGAACACATTGCCGTACACTATTATAGATTACTTATAATAATTTATAAATAGGGTGAAGGGATTGAGGGGTGTCTATATTGATGAGTTCCATGCCATCCGTTATCTTTTCCATTCATAGATGCTGAATATTTTTTCACATTACTCAAGTATAGACTCGTGGTAACTCTCATGTTGATACATCAAGGTTGTATCAAGGTCAAACAGCAAACGCATAGTGACTAGTTACGATGATGGTGACTGAAAAGGTACCTGACTATCTCAGCCTAAACTCAATAAGCTCACAAAGCCTTTCATTGGAATCAATAGTAATTAAATAGAAGGAGAATTACCCTACATTAGAAACAAATCGTTTTTGTATTAATAAATTTTAAGTGATAAAAGAGGTTATTTATTATTTAGTAATTGATTACACTTTGCGCTGTCAGCTGTCCTTTACTGCACACAATTGAAAGTTAAATGCGTAAGAAAAGTCCGATACATCAACTTTCTAATTCAAACATTGGACATGTACTTTATAAATGAGTGTGCAAAATGCATGTTACTTTTATCTTCAAATCAACTGTCACTATTGTCGGTTTTAGAGGCACGTTGGCCGTCCGGTGTAAATATGAAGAAAGACAATTATGGCCAGTGGGCACATATGATTAGAATTGTCTTCTTCTATTTTTAGCTGCAATGCGGAATGGTTAACGAGACGATGCTGTTATTATATAGAAGTGCGTCTCATTGTTATACTCTATTAAGGTTAGCATCTCTACATTTATAATTAGGTATGTATGTAAGTAGGTACTTTTAATGAAACGCAGTCAGTTTGTCTGCGCATTTTTATTTGTTTAATAGGTACGCAACAGAATGATCCCTCCCTACAAATTCTGGTCAGACCTTTTGAGAACTTGGCGTTTTAAAATATTTAGTAGGAAGGTTGGTACTAGCTGTCAGCTGATGCCCGCGGCTTCATCCGAGTGGATTTAGATATTTATAATCCTGTGGGAAATCTTTGATTTTCTGGGATAGAAAGTCAGTTCTCTCTCAGGTCTTTAAATATATCAAATCAATCCGTTTTGCTCTGTTACGACGCGATTGAAGGAAAACCTAACAAACCAATAAACAACACACTTTCGCATTAATCTATGAGTAGTGATTGTATGGTTACGAAGCAGTTACTAAGTTTTTTTAATAAGTAAATATTTGATATCATTATTTCTGATGACCAAAACGTTTATCTAGTGTCATTATTTTATTTACAGGTACATAGATAAGTAAGCACCAACTCATCAAAGGAAAAAAGACTGTCATTTAATTAATTACTCCATAAAAACGACATTTATTTTTATTTATATGGCGTTGTTACGGCGTTGCTACCCTAAAACAACATTATAACCGCAAGGAGCTTGTTTTTTTTATTAATTTCGTAAAATGTGACTCATATCGTATCTCATGTTACAATTTTACTTTTATTTATGTCAAACCTGTTAAAATACTACTCGAATTACTATTTTATTACAGTATGAAATCTGAGTCAGTCAATGCTGAAATCACTTTATGATTTTCGACATAGGTAGGTACCTACATAAATATTTTATTATAAGTAGGCACATAATATAAGCTTTAACTAATAAAAATATACACACTGGTTCTATATGGCAAGTCATACATTTTACGTGCGTAAATCACTAATGTAAATCATTTATATGCAGTTTGTACCAAATTTTTTGTTGGTAGGGGTAAGGACTATAATATTATTTATGTTCTTAAATAAAATGTTCATAAAAATTTATGTTATTATATTAGTAGTTAAAAGACATCATATCTATAAAAACACAAACAAAAATGTTACAAAACAAAACCAGCTTCATACGGAAACGGTAACAATATCTATAGAGTTTATAGATTCTCTATAGAATATAGAGTCTATAACTTAGACTGTAGAATATAACATACACTCATGTCTTACACTAACATGAATGTAAGACGTAAGTATAACCTTCATCGTGAAAATATGTTCTAAAATCTAAATTCAAAATGATGGTGAAGCATTGAAATTCACGAAGCCTTTAAATTGTAATGAAAAATTATAAGCGAAAATATAAAATGCATAAGTACATACTTATATTTTTTATAAGAGCTTCAGATAAATCTTCAAATTACTTAATAATTATGTGAGACTTAAATAATCTTAATAAATCAACATTTATATAGTCAGACCGCAGAATTCTACTCTTTGAAAAACTTCACTATCAAGTCGTGTGTTTACACAAGCATTTAGTTTGATAAAAGAAAGTTATGCTTTGTAACCTTTTCCATAGAAATATGATTCATTGGTGATAAATAGACTTTAAGCTCGAGAATCACGAGGATTGAATAATTCATTTGTACAAGAAATAACAATAGTTGATTCGGTATGCACACAGAGTAAATGCGTAAGTTTAGAATGTATTATTATGGCTCACAAACAATTAACCGCCTCAGCGTTAAAATAGCCTTTACGTAGCGGTTGGTAACTTAGAGCTGATTTTGTATATTCTGGTGATAAAGTTACTATTTACTTGAGGTTTGAAATTATAATAGGCCTATGAAATATGATCATAAGAAAATGGTACATAATAATCATATGGATAAGATTATTTCCCACATTCTAGAGTATGGAAGAGAAATCTTTATTCTTTGTGCATGTTTTTCTTTCTACATAGGTATTGTAATATGCATAGTTTTATTTTGATACAAAGTAAATTAATTAACAATACTTGTTAAAACTACATCTACACCAGCTATACACTTATGTACATAATAATTATAAGGTACTTAGAAACTTCAAACTAGGTAATTGTCTAAGATTTAAAGTAATTGGTACTTTAACTAGTAAAGATTGAGAAATAACTGTTTTCGACGCGTGTAAGACAAATCTGTTTATTAATTACGAACACTACAACGATATTAATTATAACCTCATTAATTACGGCCTACATACATAAACTTCCCAAAATTATTACGTACCTATGTAGTGTACGCCCTTTTAAGTCCTATTTGTTGTGATATTCAATACATCGTGTTATCATACGGGTTAAGTAATAAATTATGGGGGTCAAATACTGTTCTCTTTCGGAGGGGAGAGCGACTTGATTACAACCTTTGAACAGACCTTGAAGAATGTAGGTACTTATCTATAACATAATAGAATCAAATTGATGGTGTGGCCTAAACTATAGTTAGATAACTATATGTATTATAAATAAGTCACGAAACATAGCATCTACTTGATTTTTACTTTTTGGTATTAAGCTAATAATTAAACCAACATAATACAAAAAAATATTTTCAAATCGGTCCAGAAACCTCGAAAAAATCAATGTACCTACATAAACATCAAAAAACGGGCCGAATTGAGAGCAATCTACTTTTTAAAGTCGGTTAAAAATAGTCAAAATGGCTATTTAAGTGCGTACCTACGTTAATTTTTAATCACTTAATAGTTAAGTCAATTAGTTAAGTAACGACTTAACTCTCTACTTGACTAATGCATGTGTAAATCAAGCCTTAAGTTAAATCACACATATTCGTGTTATGAGTAGGTATACATCCACCACCATGACAAACATGTAAGAAAAAATGCTAGGGACAGTAGGTAATATTATAGGAACCGGCTCGGGTCTATTACCTATAGGAAGTGTATTGAAGAACAAGTCAGAATCAACTCAGCTGGAAGAGCTGCGAAAGAAAGAGAAAGAGGAATGTTTGTATACTTGACTCTCTTCTACTAATGCCAAGAGTATCCCTTGTTGCCACGCATCAACGACCTTAACGGCGGGTCCATACATTGATTTACTTGAATCTGAATTTTATTACCTCTGCTATAAAGTCTATTTTACAAAAAGATCTGATTAGCTATATGTTTGGCAAAGTACGTTAACTTTTACGTAGTAGATACAGAGTTGTAGAGTAGGTATGTAGGTAAGTGAGTTTAACTTTTCCATTTCACTGTCATTTCGTGATATTCTGCACTGCTTTCTTAGTGATAAATAAATTATAATATTATTATTATCAAGAACTTACGAAGTCATGATGTCTACTTCGAGAAAGGCATATCTACCTACCGATACTTACGTTATATTATATTGATGATAGTACATTTTATTGGCTTTGCTTGTGCCGCTTAGATAACAAAACAATTTATGTGATTTTAGTCACATACTTCCTACACAAATTATATAATTTAATTTATAATTGATTATTAATTATTCATCATCATCATCGTCAACCGATAGACGTCCACTGCTGGACATAGGTCTCTTGTAGGAACTTCCACTATCACTTTGTTATCTGTCTGTCTGTCCGTTTGTCTGTCGTGTCTGTCAAGAAAACGTATTGTACTTCCCGTCGACCTAGAATCATATTTGACAGGTAGGTATCTACGTCTTAAATAGCACAAGTAAAGGAAAAATTCGAAAACCCTGGTGCTTAGATCACAAAAAAAATACGGTTGTTGCAACAATGCATAGTATGCCAATAGTGAGCGAACGTCAACCAATCAGAGGTGATTGCGATCGTGACATTGTAGCTGTCATTGTAGGTATCACCACCACCAGAGGTTCTACCGCAATCGAGCCCTTGGTGGTGGTGGACAACGCATTTTGTGGCATCTTATTACGCGCATCTATGAAGCGCCTGATGCTGCTAATATACCTAATACTCTACAGTACCCGGCAGGAAATATTGTACATTGCCCTTTAGAAAGAGACCGACAAAACGTCACATAGAGTGATAGAGACAACGCTCTACAAAGCCGAAATCTCACTCTAAAGATCGATGTACAATTGTACAGTATTTCTTGCCGGCTACTGTACTTGCAGCTCTGACGGCTCTTGCAGATTTTTCGGCCCTGTGCGATCTCTGTTTAACTTTACGCTCTGGGCATCGATGGCTCTGGGTAAATAACTAAATATGTAAGTATATAACTTAATTTTATTGTTTACTCTTTACCCTACTTAAGTAGGGTCTAAAAAGTGCTCTACAATAAAGAGGCATTGTAAAGCGATCATACCCATAACGGTTTCTGCTCGTGAGTGCCGCATCATACTCGTATGAGATTCGATTGTTTACAAAAGCAAAAAGTATCAGAGGTTTTTTAAGCTAACGAATACAATGCGGGCGTACTATAAAGTATTTAGGTTAACTAGATATTATGTAAATACCTACTGTAACGGTTTGAAATAAATTAAAACTTTGTTTTAATTTATATTAAACAGCACATGGCTACTAGAGAGGCATGACGACGCTCAGACGACCGACGCGATCGCGATAGTAACCAATGTATAGTATGCGACAGGTCGACATGGGGCGCCTCACACACCCCTCGCGCTAACCCGGTGCGGGATAGCGCGGGTGACGTGCGGGTGTGCGGGGCGTCCCCCCGCCTGATACTCCGATTGTGCGTGTGGTGCGCACGTATACTTAGTTCGCGACATGTCGGCCTGTCGCAAACTATACGTGCAGCCTAATATGTAAACTCAATAAGACACGACACTTTACCGCAAGGAGTGTTTTCCCTCAAAAAGTTTACGCGAAGCCTGTCAATCTCATACAACGCACGAGTAAAACTCAGTTTAAACCGAGGCCTATTGTGGTAAGACCAAAAATCTTCAAAGAAACTTTCAATTTATTCTTTACTCATTTATGAATCTAACCATCTGCATAAATAACATCATTCTTAAGTTTTAACAGAATCGGCAAGTTTCGCATCATAAATGTCTGAATTTTATATCACTAGATAGAAAGTAAAAAAACTGGTTTTGGCGGTCAAATGTACATCGATGAAAAATTGCCGATTATTTAAAAAGAAAATCGCTCCAACACACCTACCTAATCAGGACGTCATAATGAATGCGCGCGTAAAGGGGTAGGGGTAGGTTCGGCATGTGAATATCTTCAGTACTGTTTATTATTAGTCTATCAGTACGTTGATTTACTTGCTGAAAGGAATATCTACGAAAGTTCACAATAAATAAAAAATCATGCAAAGTTTTTTTGCATGCAGCCTTATCTAATTACTATACAAATAATGCCTGCGTGGAATGATGGTAAGAATACTGGCTACATTTCTACGCTGGACAGACAGGCTGATCCGTTGCGCAATTAATGAGCAAACCCTTCTGTCACCAGACGAGCCTATTAATCGCGGTGAAATGTCTCGTAATTTTTTTTAGCACAAAGACTCCATGGCCCCAGAGTCTCTACCGTCTACGGCAAAGGGAACAGAAATGTAACTCTCGATAAGAGAGGAATACTTGCGCCGCTTGCTGTTTTCAGCCATTTTTGCTGCAAAGTTGATTAATTAAAAATCATTTTTATAGTGCCTCTAAATCTTCGTATCCGCCTCTCGGTCTACGGATAATCAACAAGATACGTAAAAATAATACCTAGTGATGATCTAAACAGCATTTACAATATGACCTTTGATTGAGGAAAACAAGTAAATTATTCTTACTATGAGATACGTAATAACGCAGAACATATCATCATTTACATTTTAATAAAGACGTTTCGTTCGCGTGGTATACAGAGATAAGCAAAATAAGTTTGTTCAAGAAAAAATCATCGGAAGAATATCATATTGTAGTTAGGTAGGTACCCATTTTTAAAATATAAATTTAAATCACATTATATGTCTATTAATTAAATAATAAATAAGTCATTGATAGGTAAAGAGCTGGTAAGACATAGAGATACCATTGGTTACTTGTACAGAAGGAAGTGTAGGTACTTGTGTGAAAATACTTAATTAAATTCAAAAGTTGTAAGGAATTAAAGTGGAACAATTTAGTCGCCTCAAAGAGCGCATATGTTGTGCACATGGCTGGCACGATGGAGGAACGCACGGTTAGACATACGATACGAAACTGCGTCCATCTGTTTAAATTTTCAACTTTTAAAACGCGGTCAAGGGGCTTAGGTTCCCTATTTAGGAAACATAACGGGCTTTGCAAAAATTGCACTAAATAAGCTCGATAGTAAACTCGTAATACGTGGTTAGACCGGAAGAGCTAATATTATATGATTAAGGAAAAAAATCCTAAGACAATCCAGGCCCACATAGTTTTTATTCCCTTTAACCATTAAAGCAATCATCATCATCAACCCATTGCATCACCGGCCTACTACAGACAACGGGTCCTCCCCCTCTTTGAATGAGAAGGGTTTTTAGTCCACAACGCTGGCCAAGAGCGGATTGGTATTTGGCAGACTTCACACACCTTTGAGAACATTATGGAGAATTTTCAAAAATGCAGGTTTTCTCAAAATGTTTTCCTTCACCGTTAAATAAAGTGATATTTTAATTGCTTAAAACGCATAAGTAACGCATAAAAGTTAATTAGTGAGTGTTCGCCATCGAACCCCTGACCCTCGGAACAGGAGGCTGGAGTATTAACCACTAGGTTATCAGGGCTTACTACAGCAGTAAGTATCATTAGCATAAAGAAAGTATGAATATGGAATGAAAGCAAATACATAAACTTAGCATTTCTACGAAGTGACAGGACGACGGCCTAGCCTATGCCCTGAACCGGAACGGGTTACTTCGAATGAAATACGAATGTTTCGATAAATCAGATACTATAGGTAACTATTGGCCACTGGCATACAGTGGCGCAATAAAGCAAGGTTACCACGGTCATGTCGATTCCGTGTAAAGTTCAGTATATTAACGTAATGAAGCACCCGAATACTAATTAACTTTATACGGTATTGCACAGGCGCTGCGCGGATTGTTGAAAATGATGCGAAGATGTGCATACAGATAAAGACATAAGGTACAATGAAATTAAATTGCCTGTAGACACTGACCTCTACAAATACAAGTACCTACTCTGGAACTGCGTTTGCCGACCTGTTTTTGAAGCAATTTAAGTTTCGCAATTTTGGCGCTGATGGCAGCATGCAGTGAGAGTCTAGGCATACTCGGAACTAAATGTTAGTTGTGAGACATCTATATATATAAAAGGAAAAGGTGACTGACTGACTGACTGACTGAATGACTGACTGACTGACTGACTGATCTATCAACGCACAGCTCAAACTACTGGACGGATCGGGCTGAAATTTGGCATGCAGATAGCTATAATGACGTAAGCATCCGCTAAGAAAGGATTTTTGAAAATTCAATTCCTAAGAGGGTGAAATAGGGTTTTGAAATTTTGTAGTCCACGCGGACGAAGTCGCGAGCATAAGCTAGTCTGTCAATATAATGTCAATGCGAAGATGTGATAATCTCAATTCCCGGCACGCTAGGTGGGACGCTTCGAATAGACACAAAAACAATTCATAATTTTTAAAATTAAAAACCTGAGTGCCATATGGATTTTATCACAAAAATTTCATAGCCAGTGTCACTTGCAATGATGTAAGGATTCTAGTGGTACTTACCCCATAACGTATCGAAATCTGTTCAGGCAATAAGAGGTTATAGTGGAATAAAGAAACTCACATACATACAAGTACATACCCTGAAAAAGTCACACACCTTTTTTTGGGCAGATGTGTAATAACTACCATTCTGCATGGCACACCCCTTCCAGCATACTTGTATATTATGTCCATATCGGTGCTTGTAGTGAATTTCCCTCCAAGCGACACGAGATTGAGCAAATAATCAGTAGACACCGGTCATAAACAAGCAAATACTGTGGGTAGGGCATTGTCTGTCTGTCTTGCATGCTATGCCCGATACGTCATGTACAAATTCAATGGGTTCTAAGGGCATCGCATGTGACCTTTGACATCTATTCCACTCTATTGTCATGCTAATCATGCACAACTAATCTACTGTGCCCAATTTTGCAAAATGGAAATTGGTAATTGGTTTTGGTCTCGCAGATAAATGTTAGAGCTCGTTAGCAAAGTAAATTTTGATATATTGGCTATCGATAAATCTACAGGCAGGATTTGAAGGCATTGAGATATAAAAAGTTCCACATTATTTTAAAAACCAAGACATTAAGGCCAAAAATATCAAACACGTCTGCCCTTCCAAAATACGAATTAAAAAGGATTTTTTTTCACATATCATGAAAATGGTGCCCATACGGCCACCATATTGAATTTTTTCAATAAAATTATAGCCAGCCCCAGTGTTACTCGGGATGGAAAAAAACTCACATTACATGAATCATGAAAACACAATCCATTTTTTGGGCAGTCTTGTACTTAATAAGTAGCTAGTACGTAAGTCTGGAATTGTGTGTTGATAGTTGAGAGTAAGTATTCTTAAATACATAGACTGCCAAAATCGTAACCCTTCATTTTGGCTTTGCCGTAGTCGGGTAAAAAAAAAAGATAATCATAATTAATGATGAACCTAGTTGAAATTCAAACAGAACAAACACAAAGAACAAGCGTCGACCATAGACATTCGTGGCGTTGTTGACGGTGGGTAGGTAAGTATACTATGTTATCTATCCCTCATTGTCTAAGCCGATTCAGTAAAGACCACCTCGCAGCACAAACATGTCCTAAGCAAAATTCTAATTACGCTTAATGAAACCTGACTCCGCTCCCGGCTTATCTTGTTTAAGTGGATGAGCTACTTGGCACTTCCCGGCTAGATATCACATGATCCCTTGTAGGGCTTCCTTCCGTACATCACTTTGTACGGGACAATGGATAAACTACTTACGGATGTTCCTAGTTCCTACCTACATCATCTGTTTACTTCCAAACCAGTTGGGACCATCGTGTCAGAATATTCTCGGAAAATGCGTGCTGTTAATTCCAGTTGGTTTGTACACTTTGTACAGCCTCCGTCTGGACGTCGTTAAGAAGTACTAAAGTTCAATTACTCAAATTAGCTACTCAAGTTTCAAAAACACTTTTTAACACCATACACCATGCATACTTTTATACACCATATCGACATTTTACAGAAACGGATTCAATTTGCATAAATTATATAATTAACCCCAGTCGTCGGTTATAATAAATGAAATACGTTGGAACTGGCAATATAATTTTTGGAAGGTCGTAGTAAAATGTGTCTCCTGTCAAGGTCAACGTGGACGGTTACCATGACGCAATGGTAAACGGGTTTTAAAGTATTATGAATTCATTGATAACCCCCGTATTAACAACATATGAATAAGATGCAACGATTTGATGATAAGTTTTAAGCTTAAAATCTTTTTTTCAACGTATTATCTCTTTCAATAGTTACTAACATGAAGTTTATTTGATAGATCAATGCGTTGTCCATAATATACCTAAAATCAGTGCAATTGGATCCGCCATTATAAGTTCAATAAAAACGGTATTAGATCACGGGGCGGTTGACAATAGGCATTAAATTTTAACAAGGCATTGTTCAAAAGTATGTACCTAGGTAGGTATAACATATTATATTTTGTATGTTACTTGTTATATCGAAAACGAACCTCAATAACGTTAAATTATAAAAGAAAATTAGAATTGTTCTAAGTAGCTACTATTTTTTCTATAGGTTATCAAGAGTAGTACCTACTTGAACATTACTTTAATAAAAGGAACCCTTACAATTAATTTCATTCTTTAGTATTGGATTAATTGTTAGCATAAATTGCCGTATAACATCTATCATAAATATAATAGGAATTGAAAAGATCTGATTGTTTTAGATCGTCGAAGATAATTTTCGTAGCATTTGTTCGAATAACATTTATTAAAACGTTAGTAATGGTCAATAAATAAGACTTACTAGCACTTTTACATACAGAGAAATCAGCATGTAAGTTGTAATCGGCTTTAACTACGGGTAGTAAAATACGTAATCACAAACGTTTCGTTAAACGTACCTATTTGATTGACAAATTGATTAATACTTTTTCTAATAATAGCTTAATTTAAAACAAATGCCTTCTTTTATTTATTAGTACCAATTATTTGGATAAACTGAATGAACCTTTTGTGCATAATAGGTACTTTGCCGAAATAAGGATTTCATAAATCATGTAAGACATTAAATGTAACTCAATTGTGTCGATATAACACTAGAAAGCTAGATCGATTTTCATACCATTACATAAGTGCGATAATTCGACCAATTATCGCATTAAGGATACGGTTTATTACTCCTTTGATTGGTTCCTTACTTAAGTTATCGATGAAATAGAAGGAAACAGGTTTTTTGTTTCCGATATTTACTTATAGCATGAAATCATTGATATTTACCTATACCAAAATAGTACTCTTGTTAATAGATGTTTTAATTTATTTACTTGCGTAATTTTTACAGAATCATCAGCTAATAATAAGTTAGGTATATCAGTATCCGGTTCTATCTGTAAATCATCAGATAATAGGTTATAAGTAGCAAGATCCGGTACTATGTTATTTTTAATACATTTTGTGCATAAATCACGTGATCAGATCTACTATTATTAAACTTAATAAATTGACGACCGTTGTTTTGGATCACCTATGATTTAACTGGACCTAAGTGTAAACGTGTCGTAATCGTAATTCTACTATTAAATGCTACAATAGTATTTTCAAGAACTCGTGATGTTTACAGTGCGTACATGTGTCAGCCATGAAATCACTACCAAGTGAAGTTTAAATTATTTTATACACCTTTTACGAGTTCGTTGTCTTTGTTCTGTAAACAAGGGCACTATTTTCTGTTAGAAATAGAAAGGGTTAGGACTTTGAAGGTTTACTTGATGAGGTAGCTCGTAAAGAACGTCTATAATGCTACAGTAGGTATATCTATTATTTGCTTTTTTATACACAGTACCTAACCTTCCTTTGTGACAACTATTTCTGCAATTAGTAGTATGAAAAGTTAAAGTTACGGGATGGTATAAGAATCTAGAAATATGAACTAAAAACAAAAGTTAGATGTTAAAGATATGAATGAAGAATGAGATAACTCAAAAGATTTAAATCTTTGGATAACTCTAAATTTACGTGATTCTCATAGGAGCTCTGATTTTGAAACGCCTACATTACTACCGTGTCTTGAATATAAATTGTACGTTAGGGCATCCTGGCGCACAGAATTGGTAACAAATTGAAATTGGTCATAAAACATGGACTTTATTGGTAATTGGAGAAGAATCCTAAATTTGGATGTCTTGTCTTTAAAATATTGTGTATATTATAGTGGCAGCAACTGAATTTATAGCGTTTATGAATACGATCTGAATTCACTAGGCCATTTAGCCTATTGAACGAATAAATAAAGCAGGGGCGCAATATATAGCTCCGTCTCCGTATGAATTAACCTCAATTGAGAGTGCTGTAGAGGCGCTTGGTTGATTGAAGATGGCGTATACTAACTGCAAGTAAATGCCGCAACGAGTGTTCCTGTCTTTGTAATAAATCAAAAATTTCATTCAAGCAAACGACTTTGTTAACTTACATTAGGTATAGATAAGTAGTCACATAAGACTGTAACAATTGTCTTTTATGAAGGGCCTTGGTAGCAGATTGGGATATGGACAAATTAACACTCGTATAAAAGAGAAATGATGAAGCAAAATAAGACAAGCAGGAAATCTGAGAACGAAAACTTGAGATTGAACTGAAAAATAATGGTGAAATATAAATAAATAATTTTGAACAAAAGATTAACCTATTGTCTTGAAGACCACTTGTATGTTTAATTCTGTTTGAATTAGTAGTCTTTAAGATAATAGGTCAATTCAGAACTAGTAAAGATGAAGCAAAAGTTAATACGGCGATAAGCAAAAGGAGTGTTTCATAGTTAATTTTGTAGATAAAAAAGATAACAGTTACATTCCATAGATATTCAAGGTATTTTATATCATGCAAGTTAATATTGATACGGGTATGCGAATATCAGATGTATCATAAAATACAAACTCATTATTCTACTGATTTGGTCATTCTTCTTATTACAAGACTAGATAATATTACGTTATCTTTGTGTCATAAACCTAAGTAAGAGGACAAAGAGATTGTAAAGATTTTATCTAATTACATAGAGTTTAGAGCGTGAAGATACGTTACATAATAAGACATCTTGTTTATTTTAAAGGTGTTTTTGCTGCTTAAATAACTACAGCGACATACATGCTGTATTTTGTTTGACTAAATTATTAATTTCTTTGCTTTTGATTTTAAGCTTATTTCGTGGTTTAACGACATATTATTGTATTGTAACGATATACGTATACAACTGAGTCTAAATATCAGCAGTTAAAAATCGCCTAATTAATCGTGGTATGTACCTACCCGTTTTATACAATACAATAATACATATGTTCTTTGCCTTTGTTGGTATAACTGATTTCACCTTTGTTTATATCCCTAGAATTCTCTTTAAAATCCCTTTTAAACAACCAAATATCACAATAATCAATTTATAATTGTACCTATTGATAAGTTGTTCATCGCCATTGTTATTTCTAACAATTTCTGAAATTATAATTTATAGCCCTCTATAGTTAAACTTGAAATTGGTATGTGTCACATATTCGTAGGAATTTGTATCCTCGTAAAGTCTTTGTTGATTTATCACCATCATAAACATCTTGTAAGATTGAAATGTAATGTAATACAGTGACCTTCGAATAATGAGACAAAAGGTTATAGTTGTCTGCATCTAGGAGTTTTATAAGAAACTATTTTATGTATTTCTTGTACCTATTTGGTTCTGTTCGTTAAAGAAACAACGTAGATAATTTTAAAATTCATACTCATATTATGAATGCGAAAGTGTGTCCGTCTGTCTGTCTGTCTGTCTGTCTGTCTAGCTGTCTGTCTTTCTGTCTGCTAGCTTTTCAGGGCCCAACAGTTTAAACGATTTAGTTGAAATTTGGTACAGAGTTAGCTTACATCCCGGGTAAGGACAAAGGCTACTTACTTTTTATCCCGGAAAAATTAAAGAATTCCCATGGGATTTTCAAAAACCTAAAGTCGCGGGCATTATCTAGTTATTAATATAATAAATATGGGGAAGTCAATGAAAAAGAAAGCAGTCGTGAGAAAGCCATTAAAGAAATTTTACACCAGTAGTATTTGCATCTGGTCTTTAGCTTAGTTGCGTCTGTAATAATGTCATAAAAAGTCTTGCCAAGTTATTCTATCACCTATAAAATACATCAAACGCAGTTCGTATCAAACGTGTGACCAAAATATATATACCAAATGATCTATAAACGATATGTATACCTGCTTTTGATGTTAACTTTTATGTTTGCTATCTTTCCTGCGTAATAAATTAGCGAGTTTCATGGTTTCCACCTATGCTGCTCAATATCGTAGTGCTAAATTATTGGTAATATTTTAAAGAAACAGAAACTGAATTCTATGTAAGTATAGTTGTACTTGTTGACAAAGATCCGGTAGTTTAACAATGAAAGTTACAGAATAAAGGCCAAATAAATAAGTCCAAGCGCATGAAGAAAGATCTAAAGGGCTCACGACACGATCCAGAAAAAAAGGGGATGCGGATAGGTACCTGCTCTTAATAGTAAAAGAACTCGATGCAAGCAACCCCAGACTGCACCTCGTATTTTTTGTTATATTATCTGTTGTCGCTTATTCTACATTCATATTTATCAGATAAATAAGTAGATATTGGCTATAATTGATAAATTACGAATGAGTTACGAGTACATAACAAAATACGTACTTAAATATTTCCATTTTCAGACTTATCAGTTCTAATATAAGCATTGTTTTCCATTATACGAATATTTAAACTTAGTCAATATAATACAAGAAAAAAAAAATTGTTTAGTCAATACTAAAACAATGGACCAAGACACGGATGTCTTAGCAACAAAACAACAAACGACAATCAAACATGCTATGCTCCTATACCATCTTGAAACAGGAGAATAGAGCCACTAGTAAGTACCAAATGTGACGCGTAATTTAAAGCAAACACTAATAACCACTGAGTTAACTTAGAAGCTATCACTTTTATCACTATAAAGTTCACTGAGAAAAGTTCGAGGATTGTTTATATAAAGCGAAGATATAAGCGCGCACGATATATGGAAACGACGCGCGTACGTCCGACCTTCGTCGAGTTTCAAAACAAACTGGTTGCCGTGGACGATAGTAGGGAACTACTAAATAAAACTGAGTCACGGAACCCTGAGCAACCCGGACTGATCGCTAATCAAAAGCATAAGTTACGGTCTATTGGACTCATATGAAGGGGGCAGGATTGCATTATAGGGTAACTGTTGACAATGCATTTGGCCGTTTCCTGATCCGAGTGTTGTAGCCACTAGATTTAAATTGTATGCAATGCTCTACCGGAAAAACCATGCGCCAAGTCATTTAGAATTCTGGACTCTGGTAGGTACGATACAACAAGAAACCAAGGCTTCAAAGTTAGTCCGCTTACATTTTAGACTGCATCTTGTTGAGATCGTAGCCAAGGGAAAAAACATATTTGAAATAAAAAAAATAGGTGGCATGTTGAAAATTGGTAGCATGTAGATATATAGAACTACATAGCATAATTATGATGTATAAGCCTTTTAAAAACAGTAACTGCTGAGTTTCTTAGTTATTATGGTAATAATAATTTTAAAAAAATGATTTTGATCGTGAAAAACAATGATATTAGAAGAAAAGAGGAATTTTTTTTCTTCTAATATCATTGGTGAAAAAGGATAGGATGAAAAACTTAGATTTACTTATACAAAAAAACCAAGCTAAACAAATCCAAAAAAATAAGCTTAGCATAATTACGGTTATTTGAACTATGTTATCTTTGAAAGTGTCATTAACCATAATGTAGTTAAATTTGATTAAGCGAGCTTGATGTAGATTGGTACGCTATCGTGCATACTCGTTGCGCAAGTTCGGTCAGTTTTGAGGATTTATAGGCCACGAGCTCGAGTTACACTTGATAACGTCTCTGCGCACACGCAGCGGGTACGAATACTTAGAAATTTTTATTTTAGTTAAATAAATTAAAACAGGTTTCAAAAAACGAGACAGGGTAAGGCAAATTGTTGTTTTTATGAGTGCTATTGTTGTAAACCTTGAACTAAATGTTGTGACAATTGACATTATGCTTAAGTGGTTTGTTACAGAAAAAACCATAACTTTTTGTGTTAAAACTGGGACGTTACCAGTAGGTACTATTTTTTTATTCAGATATAAGTTATCCCTTGACTGCAATCTCACCTCGTAGTAAGTGATGATGCCCTCTAAGATGGTAGCAGCAGGCTAACCTGGAAGGGTTATGGAAGTTTCATTAAACCTATACGCCTTTTGGTTTCTACACAGCATCGTACCAGAACGCTAAATCGCTTGGCGGCACGGCTTTGCCGGTAGGGTGGTAACTACACAAGGCCTCCCGCCAGACCAGACCAAAGAAATAAATGTACAATACTAGCGACCCGCCCCGCCTTCGCACGGGATACTTATTACAATTTTCGTAGGGATTTCTAATTTTTTGATAATAAAATATACCTTATGTTACTCAGGAATAATGTAGCTTTTTACTGGTGAAAGAATTGTCAAAATTTGTTCAGTAGAGAGATGAGATGAGATCTTCCAGAGATGATGCCCTACAAACAAACTTACAAACTTTACCTCTTTATAATAACAGTATAGATAAATAGGTTTTTTAATAGAGATAGCGAGCAAACGAGCACGCGGGTAACCTGATGTTAAGTGATTACTGATTACCCATGAACATTAGCAGCACCAGAGGAACTGCCGATGCGTTGTCAGCCTTTTAGGAGTTTGTTGGAATACTTAGGTCTTTATACAGTTGTCTGGTACCAGTGCTGTTTATTATCTTCTCGTATTAGTGAATCATCTCGCATGGTTTTGAGTGGTGCCACTTCGCAAACATTTCCGACCGTAAACTCGAATCCACTACGAGTTAACAGGGTATCCTTTGTTAGTGTTGGATTATTGCCAGTGCACGCTTCGTCTGCAGTTGTAAAGGCTAGCAGTGAATTTGCGAGACTAAGTTCGTAATTCGAGTAATGTACACATCAAAGACGAATTATTATGGTTGTGATTGGAATTATCAGTATTTACAATCACAAGTTTAATTTGCGTTTTTTAGGGTTTCGTAACTCAAAAGGAAAAAAGGAACCCTTATATAGGATCACTTCATTGTCTGTCTTTCGTGTCTATCAAGAAAACCTATAGGGTAGGTACTTCCTGTTGATTTAGAAACATGAAATTTGGCAGGGAGGTAGGACTTACAACACAAGTAAAGGAAAAATCCGAAACCTTGAATTTTTGGTTACATCACAAAAAAATTTAATAATGTGTTCAGGAACAAATAATTAGTATTTTCAAATTTGAAATAAGATTACTAAACAAAGTGGAGTATCATAATATGAAAGGGCTGTACCTGTACATTCTAAAACAACCTCCCAATTGTGTAAGAAAATCGTATTTCATCGTTATCGTAATCGGTAGCAAATTCAGCCCCTTCATTGGCTGTGAAAAAATGTAAACAGCGAATCAACCAATCAAAGGGCAGGATTTGTTGTCAATTACGATAACGATGAATACGTTATCCTTACACAATTGGGGACAGATTTTTATTTATTTTTATGAATAATAGTTTATGATTTATCGTGCAAAATGTCGAAAAAAATACGACTGTAGTGCGGAACCGTCGGTGCGCGAGTCTGACTCGCACTTGGCCGGTTTTTAATATTATTAGGTAGCGCTATGCTACAATAATGTTTAATGGTAACTAGGGTGATGATGTAAACTGTGGTGAAGTGTACTTGCGTAGAAAATACCCAACTTATGTGAACACACTTTTGATTTGAAGCTATTGTACCTTGTGGCGGGGAAAACGGAATCCGGAAGGGCATTCTATATCCTAGAGGCGTGACTCAGAAACGAGGAAGCGATTGGCTTTCTAAGCTTCGCTTTATTCTGATATGATTCTGATTATCAAAATAATTGTTATATTTCAGAAAAAATATACTATTTACTACTAGCTGATGCCCAACACTTCATCTGCGTGGATTTAGGTTTTTAAAGATCTCGTGGGAACTCTTTGATTTTCCAAGATAAAACGTAGCCTATGTAACTCTCCAAATCTATAAGTATATCCATGGAAAAATCACGTCCATCTGTTACTCCGTTGAAGTGTGTTTGAAGAACAAAACAACAAACAAACACACTTCGCATTTATAATTATTAAGGGTAGAGATTCAAACTTTTGTTTTCGAGATTCAATCAATAGGTACGCATACCAAACATAATTTGACACCAAATTGTTAATTTAGAATCGATATTGACCGTTTAATGAGCCAAACACAAAGAATGAAGAGTTCAAGATGTTATGAGAACAACGGATGCCTTAAATTAAATCGCCATTGAGACCAATTGGTACGAATACTATTTAAAACTAGCTGACCCTGCGAACTTCGTTCCGCCTAACAGTCGATTCAATTTTTTTAATTTTTTTTAAAATCCCCACGATTTAGGACTTCAGTACTTTGCAGCATCAGGATTGAGGAGTTAGGATCCGAAGTTCAATGATGTAGCCTATGCTTGGTACCTAAAATTATTTTGCATCATCCGCAGTTCCTGAAACATTATAGTTTAGGAGTGCTGTACCCTACATCATCAGGGTTGAGGAGTTGAGACTTGAAGTCTGAGAATAAAGTCGTTGCTTGGTACCTACAATATGAATTCACTATGAACACTTCCTGAATCTTGATAACTCAGGCGGCCAGTAACCCTGCAGCATCAGGATTAAGGAGTTGAATCCAGAATTTTTTATGTGACCACCACAAAAACTTTTTTTGTTGATTTAAAAAAATAATTGCAAATCGGTCCAGAAACCTCGAAAAAATCGATGTAGAAAAAAGAACCACCTCCTTTTTGACAGTCGGTTAAAAGCCGATTACCTTGAAATATTTACGGAACAATTTTTAAAATATCCCCTTTCTAACAAAAAAAGAATGAATGAAATCGGACTACGCGTTAATGAATTACAACTCAGTATACATTTTAACTTTCATCCCCTCTCCTACGGGAACCATGCTGAATTTCGGGATAAAAAGTATCTTATATTCTTCCTCATAGTATGACCTCAAATCGTACCAAGTTTCATTGGAATCCATTCAGTAGTTTCAGCGTGATGCGCGGCCGTGATACAGACAGACAGACAGACAGACAGACAGACAGACAGACAGACAGACAGACAGACAAAAATGAAAAAAATTACAGTTTTGGGTTCAGTATCGATTATAGAGTGCCCTCGAAAAAAAATTTTCAAAATATCTTCAATGTACAGAATTTGACCTGTTACAGTTTTATTATAAGTATTGATTGATTTAAACATGGTGATGTTACCAGTTACCACTATAAGTCAGCTAAAAAAGTTTCATTTCGTTAATATTAGTTAACAGTTAACACTAATAGGAACGACACTTACCTATTATCACCTTCGCCATTCATGTGAAATATTAATTAGACTGCCGAATAAACTTCTTATAAGAAAACAAAACAAAGAACTTCGCCTTAAATAAAAGAGGAGGATGAATACGGATATTAAATAATAACTCAGAAATATAAACCTCATGCTCGGCTTGTGGGTAGTTTCAATTATTATAGTTCTGAAAAAAAAACATTTTGGAAATGGGTATTACATTGTACCTGCCAACGTGTACCTACCGCACATCGGAAATAATATTACAAAAGTTAAAATATTTGTCCTTTTTCTCAGGAATATCCATACTAATATGTATTATAAATGCGAAAGTGTGTCTGTCTGACTATATGCCTGCTAGCTTTTCACGGATTAAGGGTTCCACTGATTTTGATGAAATTTGGTACAGAGTTAGCTTACATTCCGGGGTAGGACATACTTTCTATCTCGGAAAATTAAAGGGTTCCCAGGGGATTTTAAAAAATCTAAATCGAAAGTACTTGTAAAAGTTTATTTGAATAAAAAAGATTTTAATTTTTTAATTTTTATAAATTCACGGGGATGAGGTCACGGGCATCATCTAGTCACTAATAAAGTAGCCAGACCGAGTTTCCCAACATTTAGAAATACTATATTATAAGAAATGATGTTGTACCTATTAATTTTAAACAAGTTTTAACAAAATATGACAAGCGCAATAATTATTCTATTCCTATTCACTATTTTCTGATTACGGGTACCTATAACTTTTCCGAAGAAAACACAGCCATTCATTGAGACGTACTAAATTGCTGCGCAAGAACAACGATGGATGTCCGTGCTTAGCTCTCGCGTTGAATTATTTATGACGGCGATACTTTAACAGTAAATTAGAAGAACAAAAACAAAATGACGGCACTCTTATTCTAAAGCACTTCTTTGTATTTAAAATGAGCGTAGAGATGGTGATATTAATGAAATCAATAAGCATTATTTATCCGAACTAAATTAAGGACAAACTTTTGATTCGCGATAAGTTTTTGTAGCTACGTCTTTAATCACTAATCTGGTGGTCTTCATGGTCTTGAATGGTCGAATTTCAATTAAGTATTAACATTTTTCACTGTCGATTTTTGATTTTTAGCTTTTATATTTTATTCATTGATCACTTTTTTTATAATCTTACTAAAATGCTTCTTCTTGAGCTTACGTTTTTGTCAACTTGAAAGGTTTGTTTAAGTAGCTTCATGTAATTAAATAGCAAACAAACAAATACCTACTCAAATGAAGGGATATAATACTACATAATAGGTAGTAGATCATCAGTTTATAATAATTATAAACATGTAGTCACGGCAATTATTAGGTACGTTGCGTATTTAAAAAAAATCGCTATTATAAACTACATAATTACGAGAAACAACACATTAAAATAACAACAGCATATAATACTTCCAAAAGTACGCAATAAGTATATTTAACACATAGTTTTGTGTGCAATAAAGTATTTATATCTATTTATCTATCTATCTATAGTTTTACAGTACCGACCTACTGAATACTACAATTAACAAGGCCGTGTCGATCATAAAATCAACACTTTAATGATATCTTTTACAATCTGTGTACATTTTCATGATTTATGTGATTCAAAACAATCATCGCTGGACACATAAAAGCTGTAATTAAAAGTGAATTACAAATTAATACACAGCTATTAACAGATGATCCTATACTAAGAACTCTGTAGGTATTTGTAATTATACCTTTGCTTATCAGTCGAGTATGATTAATTTAACGAACGAACGGGGAAGAACTGGTTTAGGCTTGACTAAGATCTCACCTGTTGGAAGACGAACCATGTATACAATCTACCGTAATATTATAAATCCGAAAATGTATCTTTTTCACTTATAATACCACAAGAGCTTCAAAATTATCGGGTATTTCCCGATAGGTTCGTTGCAAACAAATGAAGGAGTCAAGTTTTTCAGGTTAAAAAATCACGAGCGCGAAGCGAGAGTGATTTTTCCTGAAAAACTTGACGACTTTATTTGTTTGCAGGGAACCTTGAGGGAAATGCCAGATAATTTTGAAGCTCGTGTGGTATTCGGGGGATTATTTTTCCGTCCCAAATGTCGGCCAAAATCTAAAATTTTCACAATTGAATTCAACCTGTCAGTTTGACGTGTGGACTTCAACTACCAGAGAAAATTTTCAAAAAATTATCAGTATAATACCATGTTGGTTGTACCACGTGACGTCGAATGGTGCAATTCTATTGGTCGACATTTGGGTCGGAAAAATAATCTTATTTATTTTCATATTTAGAATCAATTTCACCATTTTGCACAAAACTACCCGGAGTCGTACTATGGATACTTTCAACTTTATATCCCGGAAAACGAAGAATTCCCGCGATTGAAATACACCTAAAGTGACATGAACAAAGCGTAGGCAAAAGCTAATCTTTTTAATATGTAGTATAGATGTGAAAGTTTGGATGTATGTTCCATAATGACTAAACCGATTTGCCTGAAATTTGGAATGGAGATCGCTAATAGGTACTCTGAATACAAAGGTTACTTTTTATCTCGGAAAATCAAATAGTTTTAAAAGCGCGGACGAAGTCATGGGCATCATCTAGTAGTCTATAAACGCGCTAACATAAAAGAGAGTACAGCAGATGTACAGACTCTAATTGGCTTCTAGACGACATAGTACCCTACCGCTACTACTAAAGCCGGGAGTGTACGGGTAGAGTTAACAGTAGAGTCAACTAACGCACTGCTCTACCAGTTCCTAATACGTAGGTTTACACGTTTCATTGTAAGTAGAATAAAATCAATGTTTCTTTAAAGTTATACCTACCTACCATGAACGAAGCTCGACAAGATATTTTTGTTAGAAACGCCTAAGTCATCTGTTACTGAAGAAAATAAAGCAGAGGTTCTCGAAAAAGAACTACATAGAAAGAAGAGAATATGAACGAGGAACTGGACCTTGAGAGAAGGAACACAAACTAACGCACACACGAAGGGAGAATTCTCACCATCTACTACAGATAACAGTGTACAGGGATCGAGTAGCCGGTAGAATAGCTGGCCGAAGGAAAATTATGTCCTATAACCTAGTATGACATACCCCCGGTTCTCGCACTTTTTAGCACTTTACGCTACCAAATCTGTCTACATTGGTATAGTTAGTACTAGTAGTTGGTAATAGTTAGTACTCTACTGTACCACTATGTCGTTTACTCTAGTCGTGTACACATGCCTTAAGCGCTTGTTGGCGTTACACCTTTGCCGATAAGGTATTAATTAGCAGGTCGGCTTCTATCAGAGGTAACCCGTTAAACCTGCGGCAATTTAGAAAATAGGTTTCTCAAATTGCTCTAACCAAGAATCGAACAACAGACCTCTTACTTATTTGGGTATTTCCACAGCCTAAGAGCGATCACGCACTCATCCGATCCGAGTCCTTAAAAATACGTTCCGAAGTATGTGCCTCGGATTCAAATCGGAAGTATGACGTAGATATGCCATAGATGTCCACTGAATAGCTTGGATTAGGATCAGAAATCGGATGAGTGCGTAAGCAATGTCTGAGTTCATTGCGAGTTTTTATATCTGCATTTTCACGGATTTGGATCGGATAAGTGCGTGATCGCTCTAACAAGTTAGAGGCCATGAAGTAAGATAAAAAGTAAGAACTCGAGAGGTTTGACAACGTCACTTTTTACGACCACGTTATAGGAGTCTGGGACACTGATTTATTGGAGCTCTTTGGTCCTTTACTCTTTATTTTTATGACCTCTAACTTTATATTTCATATGGCACTACTTCGATTTCCTTTCTTTTATGAAGTGAATAGAATTTCTTGATTTTTGTGAGGGTTGTATATTAATAGTCTGCCAATCCGCAGTTGGCCAGCGTGGTGGACTACGGTCAAACCCTTCCCATTCTGAAAAACCTCGATTCAATCTTCATGTACCTATCACAGATAGGTCATAATAATACAGCTATTTTTTGAAAGAGTTTAGTAACTACCTAATGGGCAGATTACACCTACCGAGTGGTGAAGCGAGACAGTAAAATGTCACTCGGCCGAGACAGTGCTGTAGCTGAGAAATTGCGGCGAAATTGCACTCGTTAAAGTGTTTATACCAACCGAGTACTCGGCCGAGGACACTGACTCGCCACTGTACCTACTCGGTAGGTGTAATCTGCCCATAAGTAATATTATTTTCAATATGTTATTTACAGTTTCAACATCTTATTTTTCTATTTTTGATCCATGCCTATAAATGCGAAAGTGTGTCTGTCTGTCTGTTACTTTTTCACTGCTCATTCTTTTAACGGATTATGACGGTAGGTAGGTACAGAGATAGCTTGCATCTCGGAGATGGACGTACCTAGGTTACTTTTATCCCGTAAAACCAAAGAGTTCCCACCGGATTTTTGAAAAACCTAAATCCACATGGACGAAGTGGTGGGCACCGTCTATTTGATTCAATGATAGAATTTCAGATAGAACACGGGTCACTTTTAATTCCAGAAAATCAAAGATTTTCTACCGGATTTTTAAAAACCTTAATTACACACGGATGAAGTCGCGGGCATCATCTAGTTTAAAATGATGTTTCGTTCTTTGTTTGCATTGTTCTAGTGTGTCGTTTACTCAAGTCAGTTCTCTTGGTTTTACAGCTATGGTTTCTCTATTCGACTGTCGATTCCGTGTACGTGACAAAAACATCCATATAAAGTTTTAGCCTAATAAAGCATCTTGTTAAGAATAATAATGGTGAATAAACGTTCGTTATTCTAATTTTATTGGTCGTGCAAGGCATTCAGGAAAGCGCCAGTGGCGACGTATCAATTCTGAATAAGGAAAAGCATTTTGTTTTATCACACCGCAAACCATATAAAGGTTCTTATACATGAATCTTTGTGGTTTTTTTTGTATATTATGTACTCATTGTGTTTTGAATTTATCACTGTTGTTTAGTAATTGGACACTGAAATTTTGTACCTAAGATTTTTTTTCAAATTCTAATCAGATACTTAGGTAAAATTAAGATACTTAGGTACAAGTTAGTTACAATCTCACCTGGTGGTAAGTGATGATGCAATCTAAGATGGATGCGGGCTAACCTGGTAGGGGTATGGCAGTTTTTGTTAAACCCATGCCCCTTTGGTTTCTACACGGCATCGTACCGGAACGCTAAATCACTTGGCGGCACGGCTTTGCCGGTAGGATGATAACTAACTACGGCCGAACACCACTCCCAGCAGACCAGACCAGAAATTTAGAAATTATAAAATTCCAAAACCCTGCCGGAAATCGAATCCGGGACCTCCCACTAAGAAGATCACAGCGCCAAGGAGGTCTTCAAATAATATCTAATCTGTAAGTATATTATGTTTTTATCTTGACACATCATGTAAATGTCTCTCTCTCTCCCCTTGAACATGGAATAAAATGCACGCGTGAAATCGTGCTCCACCTTTTAATTTGAAATCCCTGGGAAATCCCGAAGTTGGAACGTCGTGGAACAGCAGAAAGTGGCCGATTAGTCTACCCAGATTCTCAGGAGCGGAAGGCGCCCCTCCAGTCCCTGAGTTTCCCTAACAACTGTGTCGTATTCCTTATTACTGAGAGTCGTGACAACTTTACATTCATAGCAGGGGTTTTCTGTGCTGAGTGCACAGATTCTCCTCTATACCTACGACACCCTCTAAAACATTTTGCTGATGCCACTGTAATGTAAGTAATCTCTAAATTAAATTAAATTGACTGATCTATTGTTACTCTTGTCCGCAGGGAACACCCATTCGTATTATAACAGCAGGTATGAGCGATAGAAAAAGATCGTCAGAAGAAGATACATTAAAAAAGTCTCGACTACACATATCCGTGTGTGAACAGGATAGAATTTCCTGTCCCAATGTACATACTCCTTTATACCGCTTTCAGTTAGGTTAAAGACAGTGTTAGCAACTGTTCGGCACACATTCCTAACACCCGATATGGCAGGCGACCGCACGCTCACGGCCGTGTGACCGACCGCGAACCTACTATCTGATCTTGTGACAGTTCATCTCTTTCAAATGCATAGAGATATAAGTACCTACCTAGGGAGCAACAGATCTCACACATAAATTATAATGATGATAAATAGAGGATCTTCAACAATTCGAAAAATCCACGTCCGCTGTTAGTTAGTTTTACTAAACTGACAGCGGACGTGGATTTTTCGAATCGTCCATGCACGGACACCAAACGGTGAAGCGTCCTGCTTCATATAAAATGTTTGTGATGTTTTAAATCCGTGCCCGCCCTTAAATCATCCCTTAGTCGTAAAGCCGAGTTGCATCATACGATATTAACACAATACATACAGAAAGGTCCAGGAAAGATTTTGATAATATGATAGGCACTAAGTACCTAGTACCTACCTACTAGTTTTTTACATCAGCCAGGTTGAAGCCAATTTTTTGGACATTTTGCGCTCTAGTGACACTACATCTCTCCGTTTAAAATAATGTAATTGGATTTTCGTGCTGTCATGTCGTATTGATATGGGCACATTTCTCTTTATAACTTTTATTGAAGACTTTGCTCGTTTAAGATCGCTGATAGCCGATAATCGGTCGACTCCCGGGTCATGTTTATGTGGGACTCAGTTATGATTTTCTTAGCAAGTTATAATAGCTGCTACGCTATCTGGATAGCGCAGATAGCAGCTTAATTACTTGTGCTATAAATCATTGCTACCTGCCGAATTTCATGATTCTAGGTCAACGGGAAAACCCTGTAGGTTTGGATTCCCCCGAATTAAAGACGCGACAAACAGACAGAGAGACAGAAAATAAAGTGATTCTGTGAGGGTTCCTTTTATCCTTTTGAGTTACGGAACCCTAAAAAGTGCTTAATGACTTCGACATTGAATGAAAACATTGTGAGGAAACCTGCATGCTTGAGAATTCTTCATAATATTCTGAAAGGTGTGTGAAGTCTGCCAATCCGCACTTGGCCAGGCCAGCGTGGCGCACTACCTATGACCTAAATGCTTCTCAATCTGAGTTATCTGAGGGAACATCCATGCTTAGTAACAGGCTAGCGATGGCTCGTGATGATGACATCGAAATAAACTAAAACTCTATATATTTTAGCCTATATTTTACTTAGTTAATTTACCTAAGTATTTGCTAATTGCTATGCATACTGATAAGCTGTTCTCAATTACGATAATAGCGAATGTTTATGACAAAATTCGATGACTCGAATCACATCTGTCGATTACAAAATGTAAACATGACTAATAAATAGGTACATCTTATCAAAATCGTATAAGGTTACTTCCAAGACACAACCTATAGGAGTTTATCGTGGCGCACTTATTAGTAATACGAACTCTTTGTCATCAGCTTTATGTAACAAGAGCTTGTCAAATAAGTACCTATCTACCTATAGAAAGTATAGAAAGGTAATATTGCGCAGTTTCGTGAAAGCGGACTTTATATATCGTCAATATTTTATCTTATTTACACATCAATAACATCATCGAAATCATGAACATTGCAATATTTATTGACCCTTGAACTGTGCTTGAACGTTGCCTTTTTGCAATTAAATTAAAGCTTGGAGCCCCGTGTACCTACTCTTTAGTCTAGATCTAGAAAACATAACACGGAACACCAAAAGAGTGAAGGCTACAAATTATCACCTATACTTAACGCGTAAAATTTAACTCCTCACGCGTCATTTTAACTTTATGTGTCAAATTTCATGTCAAATTAAAGGTGTCATTTTAAAGGTGAACCGTACTTTTGACATGACAGTTAAAATGGCGCGTGAGGAGTCATTTTGTACAGACTATATACTTATAGTCCAATAAATGATTTCTATCTTTGAAATTACCTACATCTTTAAAATTCGTAGGGTTTGTCTCCAAGTTATTATTATTATTTTGCAATTCCTTTATACAGTTTTTTTTACGTAACGAATTACTGTTTTGAAATATTATTACTACTTTCATTATTATTCATATTTTTAATATTATTACTATCTTTTCAATATTCGCGCTCTAAAAATAACATAATCTTCTTCAGCATACAACATAATTGTGATGGTGACTATGTCAAAAATAAATTATTTCTTAGGAACTATTAAAATATAGAGGGTCTCCTGAAATTCGTATAACCCAAATCCGCTGTTAGTTTTAAATTATCGATTTAACTAAAATAGTACGAAAATTACAAATAATATGTATGACGTCACGTCTGTGTATTTCATACAAGCTCCCCTACTAAGCAACCGTTTTGACGTTTGATAAAAAGTCGCTGATTTGTCTAGTAGTTATCATCTCCATTTTATATTTATTTAAATGGCAAATACCTGCGATGGAATAAAGCAAGTAGGTACTTACATTGGTAGTAAGCTGCGTCGTCAGCGTATGCACCTTATCTTTAGCGTCCGCCAACTCCCTTCTCAGCTTTCGCACCTGTATCAAAATAAGCCTTAGTTGTTTAATATGCTTTTTTAATTGCTAGGAGCTAGGCACTTATATATTTCCTAATACTTTACTTCTAAAGTGAAATTTAACATGATTTTTAAAACCTTTTATTATTATCATCATTATCAACCGATAGACGTTCACTGCTGGACATATTAGGTCTCATTGTATTGGCTTCCACACGCAATGATCGTGCGCCCGCACGCCACCTGAATCCAACGGCTCTCTGACGTTTGATGTCATTTGTCCAAGAGGGGGAGTCTTCCAACGCTGCGCTTACCAGTGCGAAGTCGCCTAGCACCTTGGGACCACAACGTCTATCGGTTTTCGAACTATGTGCTCTGCCCATTGCCATTTACGTATACCATTACAAGAAGGTATTTTTAACATGCTTAAAATATTCACAATATAAACAGGTAGTAGGTACGTCTCCTGTGCGAAGCAGAGGCGATTCAGCGAATACTTAATCGATAAACCGAGAGTGTTCTAAGTAAGTACTTATTAATTTAAAATCAAAGCCTTTGTATGTACCTGATCATTCCTTACCTCGTGCGCATGTCTTTCTTCATTGCCGGCGCCGGCGGCTAAAGACGACGCCGTTGACACCAACGAAGCTGTTGAACCATGCGCTGTGAAACAATTACAAAAAATAAAAATAGGGAATAATCTACAAGAACTCTGTGCACTGAATCCCGCCAAATCCCGCTACCATCCATAACCATCAACATCCGTATCCATCAATCATCAAATGTATCAATCATCACATCCGTAATCCATACCAATACTTATTATAATATAGTGTAAAACAATTACAATATAAAACATATATGTAATAATATAAATGCGAAAGTGTGTCTATTTGCCTGCCTGTCATATTTTTACAGCTCAACCGCAGAACCAATCTAGACCTCTTATCAAAGAAAATCAAAGAATTCTCACGAGCTTTTTTAAAAACTTAAATACGCTATAATTATAATCTAGTATTATAAATATACGAGAATGTGACCGTCTATTTTATATCCGTTACCTTCTCACAGCTTAACATCAGAACCTCTGTAATCTGAATGAATTTTTGAAATAAAAATAGCGAGCAGGCGGATTACCTAAGTTAAGTGATTACCGGCGCCCAAAAATTTGCAGCACCAGAGGAACCGCCAAGGCGTTGCCAGCCTTTCAGGAATTTGTTAGCCCGCCCCTTGAACAACCCCATAGCTTGCATTCTGGAGATGAACATTATTTATTTTTATCTCAGAATGTCAGAGTTCCCAGGGGTTTTTACAAATCCACGCGGACTAAAGTCACAGGTATCCGCTTGTAGAATAATAATAGTTTTTCTCCAAATAAACGTGTATCGTCTATTAACAATCACCGTACCTACGCTTTGAACATTTTGGCTCGTAGCTCCGAGCATTGTACCATATTTATCCGTTTAAATGTTCCTGTCGTTTTCCATACACGGAATGACAGGCAAGTTGTTGTATCAGCTATCTGATTGTTAATCTATATCGGTCGCTTTCTCAACCATAGATTTATCTTAGTACAAATTCGAGTTGATTGCCCTTTTCGTCTTTAAGATTTAGGTAAGTAGATACCTACACATTAGACAGGTTCTGAATACATGAGTAACTATTAATAATCACGTCGCCAATAGATAAAATGTGTATATCTAAATATATAAAATTAAAAGGTGACTGACTGACTGACTGACTGACTGACTGACTGACTGACTGACTGACTGACTGACTGACTGACTGATCTATCAACGCACAGCTCAAACTACTGGACGGATCGGGCTAAAATTTGGCATGCAGATAGCTTTTATGACGTAGGCATCCGCTAAGAAAGGATTTTTGAAAATTCGATCCCTAAGGGGGTGAAATAGGGGTTTGAAATTTGTGTAGTCCACGCGGACGAAGTCGCGAGCATAAGCTAGTAATTCCTATAAAATGATTGTGTAGCAGATTTCGTACGCATTTTAAATAGGAACGTTTTTATTGAATGGATGAATGAATATAACTTGAGTATCTACATCTCATCTAAATTGCCACCATGATCAAGCGCAAGCCTACCTTGCTTAAAAAACCAAAAGGGGCGCCGTCAAATGTTCGTTAAAATTAAAGTATCATATACTCAGCTCTACTTCTCGCCTTGACCTTGGTTCTAGGCCGCGTTCAAACCTTTAGAAGTCCTTCAGTGAAACCCCAAATATGTTCAGTACTAAATAAAAGTATAAGGTTGGAGTTGGAGGCCCCATACAAAATTAAAGACTAAAGAGTGAAAGTTATGAATACGATATGATCCTTCTTGTACTTAAGTATAATTAAAGGAAAATTAATCAGGCTCGCTTCGCTTACGCTTGTATTTCTTGGTTTGTTTGGTTTGGTCTGTTAACTTCTTATATCCCTTAAAATTTCAGTCTGGGCCTTTCATTTACGAATTTACTTAGAACTTAGAAGTGCACTGCTCAGCCACGAGACGTCGATAAAGAATGAAAGCATACCTTCATCGTTTTTCTTGGGATAGTGATGAGAATGTCGTGGAGTGTGCATGACGTTCCCGGGTTGATGCGTAGGGCTTAATGCTGATCTCGGCGATGGTGAAGGTGGTTCGGAGACACCGTAGTTCAGACCTGTTGAATAAGTATTTTTTAATTAATATCCTATTCAAAAAAATTGAAGGAATATTGAGGGAAGAAGTGGCAAATGCTTGTGAGGCGCATTACATCTGCCCCCAAAAACGTAACTTCGTGATTACCACGTCCACTCTTCTAAGAGTGTTACGACGAAGAACATCCTATTTAAACACTAACAGGGGCGGCTTAATACACTCGCAAATGTTATAATTTTGGTTACTTAAAGAGGTTGGGAGTGAAGCTAGCAGCAAGCGCAAACTGTGGTTTTACTATCGGGTCATTTCAAAGTTTGTCGAAAAATAGAGGATATTTTTAGACAATTTGCGGGGTAGTGCCAGAGAAGCATTCTACTCGCGACACTGCGGTAGGGTCGATTTAGGAGGCAGCTGGATTGGAGCAATCTAGGGTGGTCCCTATCTCTATACATGGTTTTCCCGCTCAGTGCGTGCGCGGACGTGTGAAGGAAAACTGGATACCGGATGTATATCTGCTACTGCGCGCCGATCTAAGAGGCAATCTAGGATCCTCCAAACCTCTTCACCGTAAATCGGCCCTGCCGCAGTAGCGGGAGTAGATAGAATGCTTTATCCTGAACAATTCAAAGAATATACCTTGTCCTCCTGGTCCGTATTGCACTGGTAAACAATAGTACGGTTCATAATCACTCTCCGAAGACCTTTGCAACATCGACGGGTACAGCTTCTCGGATTTCGTAGATCTGGAAAAATATTTCTATTTTAGTATAGACTATAGACATTAACAAAGTAGGTAGAGTTAGGCGCCATCTCCATAGATAATATAATCGCGGCGATAGTCTCGCCGTGCCACCAAATTCGATACAATTCATATAGGCCAATCTCCACAGGGTGATACTATCGCCGACGATGATAGTAATTAGTAAGTCGGACTCGTTGCGATTCCCTCGCCCGTGGAGATGGTGCCTTTGATATTTATATTATGTTTAAGTTAAGGTCATGACATACTTAAATTACACACAATAGGAATCTTCAAAGTACAAGTAGAAGTCAAAACCTCAAGAATACCTACCTTATCGAACGGGTGTTTAGATGAATGACTATTATTATATAAAATTGTTGTATTCTGATTCAATTAATATGCTTACCACTATTAGATACATTGTAAATTCAATAATTACACTTACTACATACAGTCCAGGTCGTTACATACAGTCTCAAGATATTGAAAAAGTTAGGTATAACGCAAATTATAGAACGTAATGAGGCCAAAATATTCACAATACACGATTACCTACAGAAAAAGATGTTTTCCACACTAATAATTATTACGAGACATTTACAAAAAGACAAGAAAATCAGTATTTATAGCACAGCGTGACCTTTATCCGTGACTTAAGTAGTCCATTTTCCCACCGTGCACACGGATAAGCGTTACGCGGTTTTAGGTCACACAAGCTATAAACAATATACGATACACGTGACTTGAGCAAGTTTAAGTCTATTATTGCACGGCGCATGGTGCGTAGCTCACAGCGACATGCAATAACGGACTGCTTAAGTCACGCACACGGAACAGTAAACCTTTAGGCTTACGGTCACACGAATTACATGACTATAATGATGACAGTGGTAGATAATGTTTTTTTACGTTTTGGCCCGAGAGACCGTTAATACCACTTTTCCAAAATTTCCTACAGGCTTTCGGTCCATTTGCAAAATCATAAACAATAGCGAATACATTAATAACCCTGAATGTTTTGATAGTTCATAGTGTAAGCCGTGCCATATTCCAACATGCGGAATAATATAAAGTGAAGCGTGCCACCTCGAAGCCAAACATATATCTTTCCAACCTTGTGGCATACCTTGGGAATGTCCTATCTCTGAGGTAGCTAAAAATTAATTAAGAGTCAAGGTATTATTTCGAGTACATATTAATAGAACATTATAATATAATAGAATAGAATGTAAATGGTTGGTAAATGTAAATATATACACCAGGTTATAACTAGGTATATAAAGGCATGAGAGGATACAACTTTAAAGCATAGTAACAGTTATACATAAATACAAACAGGTACAGAAAAAATGAGTAGGAAGAAATGTGTATGACGTAATGACACAGCGGCTTTTCAGAAAATGCATATAATATGTTAAGGCTTAGACACACATAGCGCGTGACGGTAGCGACATACAAAGTCAACTTGTCCAACGTGACTCCTAGATGTTGTAATAGGTCCACGCTGCGGAGCGCCCGTATGGTAGCTATCGCCTGTCGGCCTTTCTCTGTCATGCTCTGCATTATGACGTAAGTATATACAGTCCGCGACAGGTTGAGATGGCTATCGGGGCATGAGGCGGGGAACGCTCCGCACACCCGCACGTCACTCGGGTTAGTGCGGGTATGCGGGCGTTCCCTCCGCGATTGCCATCTTGCCCTGTCGCGTACTTTACTTAATATACTTAGGTAGCTAGTTCTTTTTATTACAAATCAAATACGTGTACGCGTATATCCACTATAAGACGTACTGTTGCGTATCGCCGCCGATACGCTGCGTGTAGGTCCAAGCCTTAATTATTAAAAAATATTATTGTATGAATTATAGTTATTTAAAATATGAACTTATGCATCGTGTTATTAATTAATAATAATGGTTCTTTGGTTAGTTACGCCAGTGCCCGTGACACTGCATCTGATTGATCAGCCACCCTATATTTACGGCACAGGATGAAATGATTACGTGGACCCACCTAATACTGTTGCTTCTGTTGAGCCTGGAACCCTGTGCATCACGGTGCATGATGAGCTTATTGTGTGTGAGTGAACTGCGATGGTGTGAGTTAGGAGATGATGTGTGGTTGTGCGCCTGCGCTGAATGGAGCGACGTGAGCGACTCCATCGATTCGCCCTCGGACAGGCGGCCGCTTGCCGAGTACGTGTTGCTGAAATGGGGGAAACGAGATGAAGGCTCATGCTACGCCGGCCAGGTGTACACACAACGCGATACACAAATCGTTTTCTACAACTGGCCGTAGAAGGGACAGCGGAAGCACGAAATAGAGAGGCAATACAGAAGTAACTGAAGATCCGCTCAATACATCGTGTGAAAACAGGTGCACGTACATAGACGGGTGCCACAGCGAGCTCAGCCTATTCAACTCACTTGAATTGACCAGTCTAAAGGCTAAACTAGCCCTCGCACGCGTGTCCATATAGTAAGCGACAAGTAGAGATGGCAATCGGAGTGGAGACGCCCCGCACACCCGCACAGCCCTCGCGCTAACCCGGTGCGGGATAACGCGAGTGACGTGTGCGTAGGCGGGGCGTCCCCCCGCCTCATACCCCGATTGCTATCTCGACCTGTCGCGTACTATGGATACAGGTTTTTACTGAGCGGACCTTCAAAAACCTCTCTATTTTGTGGCGGAAGCATGATCGTGTGAACCACGTGTTACCTCCAGGGAATCACACAACATCCACACAGCACATAAGAAAATGATCAAGGTACGATGAATGATCGATGCTGATAATATAGGGTACATTTTTTACATAATTACAAGGAATTATAGAATATAAATAGTTATTTCGAAAACCACTCACATTCAGAATATACCTAAGTATTTACAGATATTTACCTATGTCTCAACCATGGTGCGTAGGGTATACCGTAGTCGGATTTCACCTCGGAGTATGTTTGGGTGTCTGAAAGACTTCCGTCACTGATCTTCATCCCGCCTCGAGGAACGGGCCTACAAAAACACACCCAATTTAAAAGAAGAAAAAAGTAGATTGGTTACCAACACGCGTAGGTACAACAGCTTACACGCTCGGTCGAAAACTGATGCATTCCCACGGACTTATAAATCTAAGTAAATAAGCACTTGAACCGATAAGACACACTTATTTACTGTCCTGATTTAAGCATCACAGTCCAATATATTGAGATAAAAAATCTCCCATATATAAACGTTTACAAACATAATAATAATATTTTTTTACAAAAAATGCGTAATTGTGAGGAACTAAAACTACCTAATCAACTAATATTATAAATATGAAAGTTTGGATGTTTGCTACGCCTTAACGCTACAACGATTGAATAGATTTGGCTGAAATTCTGAATGGAGATAGCCGCGATAGCTTATTAGTTTTTGCCCTGCGGCAAATGGAACAACTCCTTGGGATTTTTAAAAACCTATATTCACGCGAACAAAATCACGGGCACCATTCATTTTAAAAATAATAATTATTATTATAAATGAAAACAACATAAATATAAAATTACATCGTTTTGTACGGCATTACACAACCACTTCTAATCCTAATGTAATTTCAATGAAGTACTTCTAGATGTCTACGAAGCACAAAAGACTTTAGTCCACTCGCATTCTTTATGAAACAAGCCACATCAGTGACATCAGACAAACAGAAACGTACTATGAAAACAGTAGGTAATTAGATAATAGACTGAGTGTTTATTTATTCTATTAATTGTTTATCATAAGGTTATTGTTTCTGTGATGGCTCACGTAATACCTAAGTATCAAAAGTAGTAGTACCTAGTGAGTAAAATAAATCGAGGTTACACTTTTAATAAAACTATTAGAATGATACTCGCAACTTCGCCCGCGTGGATTTAGGTTTTGTAAAAATCCCGTGGAAACTCTTCAATTTTCCGGGATAAACGTAGCCTACATCCGTCTCAGGGATGCAAGCTATTTCTGTACGGAATAAATGATGCCCGTAACGTTGTCGGCGTGAGATATTATGAAAATTCTTTGCTATCCGGATAAGTATAAGGCTACTTTAGCCTATGCTATGCCCATCTCCGACGTGCAAGCTATATCTCTGTAGCAATACCAACGTCAAAATAGGTTAAACTGATGAGCCGTGGAAAGGTAAGGCACAGGCACAATTTTACCATTCATAATTTTAAAAGCAAGTACCTATGGACTGAATTCCATAAAGGGTCTATAATTTTATTCAAACAAACAAATAAACAAAGGAACAGCTAATTACGGCCCTGTAAGGCCAGCATGAAAATATAGCAATAAAATTTTGCACATCTAGTTTCTCAGTCTAACACGAAGCAAATTAATTAGAGGTTATGAGTAGGTATGGCTAAATTCATTAATTTATTACGTCCATCAATTGGTCGAGACGGTGGCCACTTTTCTGTTGATATAATTTTATCAGCTGTTTGAGATGAGATGATGTCATTTTCCATTGTAATAATTATTCTGTTTGATGTTTAGTTCATAACAAAAAAATACGGTTGGAGGTATCTTCTACCTGACATGAGGAATTCTACAAGGTCTTTAGAAACTTTTCTGACTTGTCAAATATAAATTCTTTGTCTTAACATACACGACAGACAGATAAACAGCAACGGAGTGAACTTATAAGCGTTCCTTTTCCTGTTGAGGTACGGAACCCTAAAAATAACCGCATAGTTATAGTTAAGAAGCTCTTAACAGTTAATTTACTTTTCAGTAGTCGACCGTCCTTTAAGTAATCACAAGAATCAGCAAGAAACCAAAGGCATGACCTTGAATGGTCTCATTACAGCGGCGCGATATGTGCAATGTCAGTAACTGGCTGACTGTACTTATAATATAATGTCGTACTCTGGCTCCCGCATTGGTAACCGCGCATCTCAGTACCTATAGTCTACTGCGCAGACACCAACCATTTTATAGAGCGAGTGGACGAGTGCACACAAGCACAAGTATTCAAGCTCATGCCTCGAGATTCGTGCCGATTTCTATATATTTCTCTCACCTGTGGTGATGGAACAAGGCTGCGAACTCGTGTGTGCCAGGCTTGGGCAGCGACTGCGAGCCCAGGAGGCGCTCTCGCACGGACGCGGACAGCTGGGCAGCCGCTGTACCACCGAGAGAATAAGATTTTGGTCCGATGCCGTTTTCTGATGAATAAAGTATTGGATTTTTCTTCAGTGCTTTGTAAATTACGGGAGAAACTTGTAGAGCTGGCATTTTGTTTTATTTCCACTTTCAATGTCACACCTTATATTTATTTTTATTTTTCAAACCATTGGCATGTAAAAAATGACAAACATTCTCCCCTTTCCTCTCCAACTAAGCGTAAAGTTTGTGCTTGGAGTACATCAGGATGGATTTTGAACTTACAATGAGCTTCAGATTTCAGTCTGCTGCTCTCTTAATCCTTGAACTATTGAAGCTTTCAAGTAATCAAAATCTACCTAACACCCGAACTGCCTTTGAGGCATGCCATCAGCATAGCACACACCATCTCATACACTTGACTTCTCGTGGAATTTTCTAAGTCGTCAGAGGTACTTACGGTATATAGGTACTTACTATGTATTTGAAGGTCCTGTGTGCAAGTCTGTGTACCACCTGATACTTTGACTTTCGTTCGAGGCACTGCTGACACCTGGGCAGTTCTCCCGGCTATAAGCAGAAAAATACAAATCAGTGAGCAGTCGAGTTTCGCTTCATAAACTATGGGTGTTATGAACCATATCCGTATCAAAGGTAAAATAAAAACTAAAGTTAATAAAATTTCACTCATTTTGCTAGATAGGTCAATATATTAATCAGAAAATGGCCTTCATACATAATAGTTTTTTGACGCATAAAAAAGCGAGTATTAGAAAGCCGTTGAATGCCAACGTCAGAACTGGATGTCCATTGTGTCCATGTGGAAGATTACATGAATATAGATCTAATTATAAAGCTAATGCCGTCGATATAGATGACTTTCTCTGAATTTATTTCATGTAGGTATCTGCATATTTTTCTAAATTAACAACTCAATACTTTACAAAAACCACTATGCTCGAGACTGGCTCCTAAAGTTACAAGGTTTGATAACTCTAACCTAAAATATAGGTTTATATATTATGTCCTTTTCTTTTATATTGGTCAGAAAATTATGTGAACACTCTAAAAAGTTGGTAGAAATCAGCACTTACCATGGCCATGTTGAGGAGGGCCGTTAGCAGGAGGCGGCGGCGGCGGCGGCTGGGAGCCATTTTGTCTCTTCACGTAACCAAAGTTTTGGGGGACTTTGGCCTTGCTTGAGGAACAACTGCTGCCGTTGCCTCCGCTTGATACACTTGATGGACGAGACGAAGGTCCGCTAGGTGACTGAAGCTGAGGAAGAGAAACAAAACAGATGAACAAATTGAGGAGGTACAAAGTAAATAATAAATGCTCTCTGTTTACTTAATATCGGTACAACAAAGCGGGTGATGCGCTGATTCAGTGTTCAACACTGAATGATAGCCACCGAGCTCATTTGACATTTATTTTTAATCCATTGAAGGTTTTTATGAAAAAAAAATTAATATCATTAAGTGGAGCAGCAATGTAGAACCAACCAATGTCAAGTGAGTTCGATGGCTATCTTTCAATGCTGAACACTGAGTTAGCGAATCAGTCCGCAGGAGCCATGCTAGTTAAGCACAAGCCTGGCAATGCTAAATCAAATTACCTGAGTGCTCCCACCTCGTGAAGAATGCTGACTAGATGAATTAGGAGCGGGGTACTGAAACGTAAAAATGCGAGCTTTAGATTAGAGCAAACCAGGTATAACAAAAATGTGGCCACATTATAAAGTGACTATGGTTTAGAGAGCACAAGCATAGAGCTATGTATCCACAAATTTGTACACCAACAGCTGTTTTTCACGCAACCGCTACAGTGGCTATGGTGTTCGTGTAGTAACAAGAAACTGCTACCATGTACTTTAGTTTTCCTTAGTTACATAAAAGGTAAACAAATAGGTATAGCATCTAGCTGAAATGCGTAAGAGACGCACCATACACCACCGACACACCACCCGGTACATACGACCTTGTTACCGTGAATTGAAAAAGAAATCGTGATAGATACGAGTGAAAAGCCTAACTCCTGAAAGTCTGAAGCGCCGGGCTCGGAGAATCGCGTTGCTTACGCATTTCTCCAAGAGGTTTCTGCGATTTGTTTCTCTTTTAATTAAATTACGGAAAAACAGACTGTATAAGCTACTACTTCAGTAGTTCTAGTCTCTTCTAGAGATATATGTTGAGTAATTGGTGCACAAAGAAAGAATAGGACACCTACTAAAATGATGACAAAACAAAACAGAAAGCAACTCTTCTGGCATAACATCAATCAAAAATGATCAATCAATGACAAAGGTTCGTCGCCCCTGACCCGATAACATAAAGTGACGTAAAAATTGGGTCACATGTATAACAAAAAGCATGAACATACCTGAGGATGTGGCGCAATGCCAAGTTGTTGAGCAGCTGTGAGCTTCTCCCTTTTGTGGTGCTGCGGCGAGTGGTGGCCAGTACGTCGCTCGCCCTTTCGCCCGTGTGAAGGACTGGGGGGAGTTTGTGCTGGCTGGTTCTGGAAAATTAAAAATAAACATTAATTAAACATTCACTAGGTTCAAGTACAGTGAACAAGTAAGTGACAGAGGTAGCTTGCGTCCCGGAAATTGATAATAGGTGACTTTTTATCCCGGAAAATCAAAGAGTTCCCACGGAGTACCGATCTACCTAGTCGGTTTTTAGTTCTGCACTTTATTTACTTTTAAAAAAGGCTCTCACCGATGGGGGGGCTCCAACACCGGGCGAGTCTGTGTACTTCTTCCACGTGGTATCCCTAGGGGTCGGTGGCTGCCTCTCGGTTTGCTGTCCACAATCCGCCTTACTGCGATTCCGGCCTACCACTCGGTAAACCACGCCACTGCCGCCTTCCATACCTCTGCGAACGCCACCGCGTCTGAAAAGAAGACATTTTTTTTGATTTATAGACCAATACTTGGCTGCAATTAGATCTGCTGGCAAATAATGATGCAGCCTAAAATGGAACGCGCTTGCCTAGAAGATGCCTATTCACTCTTTACTTAAAGGTACTCATATTAAAACTGGAGGGGAAACCTGATGCCGGAAGGGGTTCCACATCGAATGAAAATGAAACGAGGAAGCATATCGCTTCGTAACTACGTGGAATTTCAATTACGTACGGATGTAGACCTGTCGATGTCTTGCTGGAAACTACTGAGTTGATTCTCTTGTCGGCCTCTTAAGACTCTTGCAACTCTTTGAAGTGAGAAAGAATTTATGCTCTACGGAACAATAAGGCAAGCTATTACTAGAAGTGGTCAACCCAATCATTTATTACTCGACCTTCGATTAACACTTAATAGTCCTATCTGAACGTCATTTATTACTATTGTCGATCTATACGATGGGCAGGCCGCAGGATATCTGATATTTTATTTTATTTTGTTTATTTGAAAGTAATCAACAGCGTAATTACATAATTATTATTTAAATTTAAATCTAGGTATAACAGAAGGCCAAAAGAGATTACTTAAAATTATAATTAAAACTATTTTAACAGAATAGATTTACTTAGAATAAATGTAGGTAAATACAATAATAAAATTACAACAGTGTGTGTATTTTGTGTGTGTGTGTGTGTGTGTGTGTGTGTGTGTGTGTGTGTGTGCGCGCGTGTGTGTGTGTGTGTGTGTGTGTGTGCGTGCGTGCGTGTGTGTATGTACATATATATGTAACTTTATAGATAGAAGGAACACACGCACGAATCAATCCAAATTAAGATGAACACGTGTTAAGTGTCCTAATACAGCTTCTTATATTTTAACAAAAGGGAAGAGAAAGCGGAATGATAATTTTGCCAGTAAATTGAGTATACGCATAGTAAAAGATTAATAATAATTATTACTATACTAACGGAACTTCTAGTAGGTATACCTAAGTGATTAATTAAGCTATTAAAATCTTTAGAAATCTACTACATATTTAGTGTTAACTACCCTTAAATACAAAATATAAATACCCTCACGTATTCAGTAATGATTCATTTTTTTAACCAAATTAACCCTATCGAAAGGGGCGCTGAGCCCTTGTTGATGATTCATAAAGTTTTACTTAGGTAAAGTACAAACTACAAACAAAAAATAATTGCCAATTTATTTTCCATACGATCTATTCGAAAATAGAGAGGATACAATTTCATTTTAGGTTCGTAATTTTTAGGATATAAGAGTGCTACAAATAGAATTTAACTTTGGGGGTTAATAGAATAAAGAATTCACTTTATCTCCGCTTCATTTCCGTAGGTACACTTTTCCACACTTCTTTAGAGTGGTGTTTACCGGTGTTACCTTAAAATTCCATCGACGTACCCACGAACAAACAGCTTAGCACCCTTGACTCTTATGCGCAAAGCTTTAGAGACTAATTTGCAACAAAAGATTTTCCGACTTGATTTTCAGAGTATTGTTTTTGAAAGTGTTTTGTTGGAGATGGAAGTGGGCTGTATAGGGTGCTTTGAGCCTGGGGCGTTAGAACAAAGGCAATTGATATGGCTGATAGAGGGTGTTCATCCGAAGCGCAACATGTGGCCTACTTTTGAGCAGTTGGTAAACTTGGTGTTGAAGTGGCCTTATCTATATTTCACAAGCAGAATAAAAAAAAATAGATATTTATTTGCAGCTTTTCCCCTATACTTTCCCGACTTTTAAAACCTAAATTTAATTATCATCATCATCATCACCCCATCGCCGGCCCACCGCTAAGCACGGGTCTCCTCTCAGATGGATCGGATCTCAGTCATCCAATTATTGATACATAATTAAATTACTTACATTTTTCTTATAGACTCGATCCCGACTATAATGCAATAATAATATTGTGGTAGGTATCCTTGACCTGTCGGGGGTGATTTAAATTCTTAATTTTTACTCGTATATTGAAGTAAAATGTTCTTGATGTATACAAAGCTATAATAAGAATTTGTAAAGTTTGTAAGTAAAACGAAGCAAAAATAATGTGGTACACAATAATAAAGTACAACGGGCGTATTCATAACGAACATCAATCACTCCTTATTGTGCATCATTCCAAATCAATGAAGCCTTTATACAAAGATCGCAGCTCATTATTTTTACTGCAGATCACCGTTCTATATGTACGTTATTACCTAGTTAATATATATACCCAGCTTGATCTAGTACCCCACTTTAAATTTTATTAATCATTTCGGCCTCTTTTGCATTCATCATGATCAACCCTTCGCCGGCTCACTACAGAGAACAGTCTCCTCTCAGAGTCAGAAGGGTTTTGGCCATAGTCTACCACGCTGGCCATGTGCAGATTGGTAGCTTTTGCATTAATTGTACTTAATACCTAGGTACCTACTTAATATTTTTTAATACTTTTATTAAAGTTGGTTGGCAGGTTTAGTTGGTCATTTACAACTATTCCTTCCAGTCGATAACTTTAGTAGTTACTGAAATAAGCTGGTGTAACAGACGGACAAACTTAGTCGCATCATAAAGGTTTCTTTTTTACGAATGTTCTTTTTTATGAAACCCTAATTTCCATTTGTACTATCTGCGATAGTACCATAAGTGAATCAAAAAAATATCCGCTACTTGAAAAAAATAAAAATCTAAATAAAAAATCTTAATAAAAATCTAAATCAACAATGATAAAATTGAATCACAAGATAAAGAGAAAAGCAGTTATTACTCAAAAAGAAAATAATCCTTAGTACGTACTAGCAGGCGTTGAACTAAAGAAATCCATTAACTGAAATTAAAACTAAACCTGATCCTCGCATTTCGGTTACAGAAAAAGGGAAAGGCAAGGTTTATCCCTTCGAGGGAGCTTATGGAGGCGGAAATGAAAAGGCACTTTTATTT